>NC_062525.1:24951591-24969332 GCF_022655615.1 Tachysurus fulvidraco
CCATGATTCAAAACAAATACATGATTTTACACTACAGGTCTTCACAGGTTCACTTAGATCTGGAAACCCGAGGTCCGACCCGACACCCGAGCGGGTTCGGGTCTAAAAGTTTCACATATGCCTCGGACACGGGTCGGGTTTAATAATAGCGGCATCGGGTCTCGGGTAATTTAAAATGAATGTGTTTTTACCGAACGGACCTGAGAAGACCCGGACTACTGTATCTCGTGTGTGTGTGTATCGACTCGAGTCCTTTTCCGACCTCTCCTCTGTTTGCCAAGACCGCTTGCGACATGTGGCTGGCGACGTGTGGCTGGCGACGTGCGGCTGGCGGTAAGCTAATTTTCATTGAAACAGACCTGTCAATCAATTTTGAATCCACTCTGTAGCGGTTACTTTAGTGTAGAGTTATGCAACATTCGGGTCCAGTCGGGTTAAAAAACAATTGCAGACGGGTCGGGTCGGACTCGGGTCTCATTTTTTCGGGTTTGTCTCGGGTCGGGTCTTTCTTAAAAAGAAAAAAATGATGCACGTCGGGTTCGGGTAAAAAGTGATTCGGGTCACTTCGGGTTCGGGTACATTTCTTTAGACACGAGAAGACACTTCTATTTTACACACAGGACAAGCATCGATGAGCAAATAATTGGACCTTTGAAGAACCTGAAATGGACTCCAGACTCCAGACAACACGGAGAGAAAAAGCATCGAACAATAACAGACGTGAGCCATAACGCTGCCAACACACTGTACTTTTAGGAAGTTCTGTTCGTCAGAGTCTATTAAATATGCAACTAGGATGCAAATGTTTTATGACCGAAACAACAAAAGTCAAGGAAACGTAGCACCAAACACTCTCAGGCTGGTAGATGTTGTTTTCCAGCTGGTCAATGCTGATGAAAGGAAAACGTTACTGAATCACGAATCGTTGGTTTAATCACGTAACAACAAATCAATGAAATATGGAAAATTTACCAGCTGGTAAACTGGTCTACAGGCAGATCATCTCATCCTGTGTTCTGGCAACTGGCACAGTAACTGGTCAGACCAAGCTGGAATATGAGACACATCAGAACATTATCTCAGGAGCTTTGTTTCCTGTAGTTTAGATGACTGACTCATGCCTTTATACCGTATACGTCTTTGATTTGGTGTAGCTAGTGTGAAGACCAAGATAATGGAATTAAATCGATCGATCCGTCCGTCCGTCCGTCCGTCCGTCCGTCTGTATGTTAGCACTCCTGTCTTTCTTTTCATGAGTCACTTAGCAGATAAAACCACATCGTCCAATGAACATACAAATAGAAATAATACCAAAGCACAAAAATCACAATGCCTTTAATGTGTCTTCGATCTGAATAGTTTCTATCGATACTGTAATTATTAGATTTCAGCCTGTCATCTGATCCTCCGGACGTTCACCAAAACCAGAAACGCTGAGAAAAAGCTGAAAATTAAAGACAGTGATTCTGTATCTCTCAGATTATAGAAGCAAATCACCGCTGCAGCTCCGTACATCCAAGAAAACTCATTTCACAAAGCAGGGTGCAGCATTTCCTGCTGAGTTTATTGATTTGACCAGGCTTCATGATGAGACCACTTTTCCCTTTAGTCTCTCTGTGCTTGGTCCCTCTTCAGTTCACCTACTGCTCCTCCTGACTTGGGTTTCTGACGTACGGCTAAGTACGCTGACCCAGACTCGGAATTCGTTCTCTGCATTTAACCCATCCAAAGTGCACACACACACACAGCAGTGAACACACACACACACACACACCATGAAAACACACCCAGAGCAGTGGGCAGCCATTTATGCTGCGGCGCCCGGGGACCAGTTGGGGGGGGATTCGTAGCCGGCTCGAGACTCGAACCCACAACCTTCATGTTAGGAGTCAGACTCTCTAACGATTAGGCCACGACTTCCCCATCAAGAAGGGAACATTAGAGGTGAAAGCAACTTCATCTTTCTTGAATAGTACTAAGGTGATAAAATCAACAACAGCGAGGAGCTTGAAGTGCTGCTCCAAAGAATGAATCGTTTTTGCACTTAATTAGAAAGTCTCTTGGCTTTGTAGGTTTGACTACAGGATCTGTCGCTTTGGGAGCAAATCATACTATGGGACAAACATCAGGACTTTATTCCTATCATTTCATTCATTCATTCATTTCCTACCGCTTATCCGAACTTCTCGGGTCACGGGGAGCCTGTGTCTATCTCAGGCGTCATCGGGCATCGAGGCAGGATACACCCTGGACGGAGTGCCAACCCATCACAGGGCACACACACACTCTCATTCACTCACACACACACACACACACTACGGACAATTTTCCAGAGATGCCAATCAACCTACCATGCATGTCTTTGGACCGGGGGAGGAAACCGGAGTACCCGGAGGAAACCCCCGAGGCACGGGGAGAACATGCAAACTCCACACACACAAGGCGGAGGTGGGAATCGAACCCCCGACCCTGGAGGTGTGAGGCGAACGTGCTAACCACTAAGCCACCGTGCCCCCCCCTTATCATTTATTATAGCCGAATTGCTAGTTTTGTTTATCTGTCTCATTTTTCATTGCTCTCAGAGACTTGCTAGTACAGTATACAACCACAATAAAGAATCTTTCTTTACCTTACCGTACCCAACCTGACCTTACCTTAACTTAGCTTGCCTCGCCTCGCCTCGCCCTATTTCACCTTAAACCTGCCTTATATGATACAGTGTAGGTTTGATCCATAGTTGGCATGTGTCACATATCACAACAGCATGCATCAAAACTCTTCTCTGTCTTGGCACCTAGTCGGTGGAATAAACTTCCCCTGGATGTCCGTTAGAGTCCTGCACTTATTCTGTCAACACTGGGCATTATGTGGGAGAAGCAGTTGGGATACCAGGATGCCAGTCCATCTCAGGGCATCTTCTGAACACTTTCACTCCTAGGAGTTTTTGGGAGGTCAAAGGTTTCCAGAGATCCAGAAAAAAACTGTATGTACACGGCAGGAGGATGTACACACTAACCTGAGGACCTAACGGGAACCCTTGAGGTTTGATGTGGCATTACTACTACTGCACTTACCTCGCCTCTGTCTCATGATCAAGTTACCCCAGCCTTCAAAATTATACGGTGCAACTCACATTGGCACTCACGTAGAACTATAGATTTTATTGTGTTGGTTTGTCTAGTACTGTAAATAAAACTTGAAAATCTTTTCCAGGATTTGAGAAAGCGATAATAACGCTACGAGAAATCTAAGCAATCTCTCTCTTTTTCTCTCTATCTCTCCGGTCATCTTACCTTCCTCATCCTCTCATCCAGAATAACAGACGGCAATTTATCTGCTCTGACAGTTTCCTATTCCGCTCTAGAATAAGTGCCTCGACCTTTTCATCCATGTCCTTTAACTCCTGCGTGAGTGCTTCTTACTCCAAAGAATGGAAAAAATGAAAGAAGACGAAAGTAGACGAGAGATAAAGAAGAATAGATGGCGGACCGGACTGAGGGACAAATATTTGGAAAGGAAAAAAATTGTTTAATTTATTTGTTTTATCGATTCGTGTTTACGTCGATGTTGAAGATTGTGGGGTTTGGATAAATAGCACTGTTTGCTTCATGCAGTTTCTCAACTGTCAGGGAAGAATGTGCATATTACAGCTGCTGGAGTCAAGGAGCTGGACCACAGCATGGATTCATTCAAAGCAGACGGTGGAGTTTTGTCCCATGTGCTGCCTGTCAGCAGCTTCCTGTCTCCGCCAGTTGGCTGGGAAAAGCTCTGGGGAGCAACATTCAGGCACGAGTGTAAAATCCCGTATGTGGTGCATGCAGACAAGAGAGGTGTTGAAAATGTGAACGTGATCCCCTGGTAATTATGCTGAGTGCAGGAGTAATCTGTTCTACTGGAGCGAGAACAAACAGGGACGACGGAATTGCCCTGAAAATAAAATGAATGAAACACCTCTTCAGCACCTGAGAGTGTTTAAACCACTGTTAACAGTTCAGTAATATACATCGACATCATTACTCATTTAATGAATAGCACTAAAAAAAATAACAATATAATATCCATCCAAGGGGGGGGGGAGGGCACGGTGGCTTAGTGGTTAGTACGTTCACCTCACACCTCCAGGGTTGGGGGTTCGATTCCCACCTCCGCCTTGTGTGTGTGGAGTTTGCATGTTCTCCCCATGCCTCGGGGGTTTCCTCCGGGTACTCCGGTTTCCTCCCCCGGTCCAAAGACATGCATGGTAGGTTGATTGGCATCTCTGGGAAATTGTCTGTAGTGTGTGTGTGTGTGTGAATGAGAGTGTGTGTGTGCCCTGTGATGGGTTGGCACTCCGTCCAGGGTGTATCCTGCCTCGATGCCCGATGACGCCTGAGATAGGCACAGGCTCCCCGTGACCCGAGAAGTTCGGATAAGCGGTAGGAAATGAATGAATGAATGAATGAATGAATGACCATCCATCCATTTTTTTAACCATTTGTTGTACACAGAGTTGTGAGGAACCTGGAGTCTATCCCAGGGCACCTGGGGTACAAGACAAGGGAGAGGATGCCAAACCTCACAGAGCACAATCACACAAACACAAACATACACACACACACACACACACACACACACACACACACACACACACACACACACACACACACACACACACACACACACACACACACAAACACACACAAACACAAAGCCTACAACATATCTTCAGCCCACTGGGAGGAAACCGGAGAACATGCAAAGTCCACACACACACACACTCAGGGCCAAGACAGGAATTAAATCCTCAAACACAGAGGTGTGAAGCAAACATGCTGACCACTAAACCGCCAAGCCACCCAAAATCTAAAAGAAATAGCAAATGATATAAATAAAACTAATATACAAATATATCGAGATCAGTTAAATCTATAGAAAGGTTTTTCTTTTATTTCTCAAAGCTCTCATTAACTCACAGCACATAAGCTAATGCAGGTCCATTCATGCTGTTCACCCATAACTGTAAATCTCTATTCACACACACACACACACACACACACACACACACACACACACACACACACACACACACACACACACACACACACACACACACACACACACACACGCACAGCCTTTCAGCAGCATCCAAGCAGTTAATGCTCCCGCTCTCTCCTTTTTCTCCTCCTCATCCTCCCTCTCCATCTAGATGGTCGGATGGAGATAAACATTATCGATTTTGCAGCATCCTGTCTTCGCATTAGAGGCCCTCCACAGTTCCGACAAGAGAAACTGTATGCATTACAGGAAGGCCGGTGACTAATGTCTGCCAGGCTGCCAATGAAAGCTGAGCTCACTCCCAGGAGAACACACACACACACACACACACACACACACACACACACACACACACACATCCATACATACACACACACACACATGGGATGTGAGACACGAACTGCACTTGATTTTTGTGAATCAGAGTCAATGTGACCTGCTTGTAAAGACGCAGCCGCCTGACAGGAAAAAAAACAAAACAAAACCGGGTCGAGTCTCAATTATTGGAGCATAAGACACATCCAGAGGAGCTCAGGTCCAGTGTGTTATGAGAGCAAGCCTCAGGCTTTACACTGAGCTATTCTTTTAGAGGTCACATGGGGAAATGAGGCGGAAGGTTTCACCATATCAGTGGGTTTGTAAAGATTAACTTTGGTCAATGTTTAGAGCTTTTCAAGCACTCATATAAACATCAGTGCACATAGTATGAGATGGAGAAGAGAATAGGCAGAGATACATAGAGGTGGCTACTAGGAAAGATACAACTATAGGAATGTATGATCATCGGGGTGCGACAGGGCGTGACGTTACCTAGAGCATCTATTTCTGTCCCTTTTGATGCAAGACACTAGTGGCAGTGTCCAAAGTGTTGGATAAACTGCATCTATAAAATGTCTTCTCTTAAACCGGCCACAAAATTATTCAAGCTCCACCCACTTGGCCCATTCATGCCATGTCATACTGTATGTACTGTACATCTCTCAAAAGCTTGTTTAAATCAGTACAAATACAGATATGAATAGGAGGCATTCATGTTTTTAGAGCGGTTCACGTGTCAGGAAGACTCACAGGACACGTGGTTCGGATTACCGAACGGTTCGGGACTAAAGGTTCACCAGGTACTTTAAAATACCAGCAGTTTGTTTATAGTTTGGGAAATTGAGCCATCTAAAGGGTTTGCAGAAGCAATCAGATACAGATACTGGTAATGGTACTGATACTGGTACTGGTACCGGTACTGGTACTGATACTGTCATTGCATTACAATCCCTAATGACATTAAATGATATACATGACATACTCTAGAGAAGTCTCTATTTTCTAGATGATCTGGATTCCTGACTGGTTTGAAATCATCTCAGAAATAAAAAGTACCAAACTGTTCTTCTTATGTCTTTGCGGTACCATTGAGAGTACCAATGAAAAGGTGAATGCTGTGAATTTCATGTGTTTCACTTGCTGGCTAATTTACTCTAAAATTGAAATGATTCCCGGGGCTTGTATTTGCCCCAGTGGATGGATTTTAAATGATCTTTAAAAATTATTATTATTTTTTTAAAGATGTCCTGTTTAGACACGTTGATGCGCCCTTGACGCAAAGTACAGTACTCTGTGCTCTCTTGATCTCTCAGAGTCTAAGGCAAAGATGAAATTTGCCCCATTGTGCTTCCTGTGTATTGATTTCTATCTCAGTCTTGGACGTGTCAAAGCTTTCAGAGTGTACTCAGCCGGCTGACACATCACTGGCACAGACCGGAGCTCATGAAGCATCTCTTCTTCAGCATCACATCCACGACGCTGTCTCCAAGTCTAGAGAGAGTCGGGTTACGCGGAAACACGTCAGCCTTCATGTCTTAAGTAAAAGCGAGCTATTTCAGTCGAGTCTTTTAAAGTGCAAGACTTATTCCGGCTTACTTTCTCAGCACTCCGTATACAGCCTCCTTACAATACAGCTGTTAATTAACTAGGTGCGTGTGCGTGTGTGTGTTGGGGAGGATGATCTGCAGTTCATTTCACCCCCTGGTCTATTTGTATTAAGTGAATCTGGACGCTAAAGTCTCTCTCTCTCTCTCTCTCTCTCTCTCTCTCTCTCTCTCTCTCTCTCTCTCTCTCTCTCACACACACACACACACACGCGCGCCCGCGCGCTCGTACCGCACCGTCGGCACCGGCACCGAAGTTCCAAGATGAGCGATCTGGACGAGGATCTGGCCAAGCTGCTTGTGATAAAGGATGAGAGGATTAAAGAGATGGAAAGACGCCTCGGTGAGAAGGAAAGGGAGATACAAGAGTTGAAGAGGAAGCTGCATAAATGTCAGTCGGTGTTACCGAGCGCGCAGATGATCGGGCCGAGGAAAAGGCGTGCTCAGGGCATCTCAGCAGAGCCGCAAAGCTTCACCTCCTTCACCGAGCTCACCGGAGAGGCTTTTCGTAAGATCTCCAAGTCTGACAGGCAAGTGTGATTGCTCATAGACTTCAGGGTTTGAGCACAGGGAAGAATCCTGGGTCATTAAATCACCAGGCAGGACGTTTTAATAACACAAGTTGTGTTCAGAACTCTTATTTATTATTCTTATTATAATTATGTTACAGGATTTTTACTTTAAGCAATTAGACAGAGTTAAATCAGTGCATCGGTTTACTCTAAAATAATATGTTTTTAATGGGAGTATGGTATGGTAAGAATGTGTTGACCTTGAGTTTAACTTTATGTGCATGGGGACACTTGCCTCACTCGGGTCTCTGCGTAATAGATCAGAAAGTCATATGTTTCAAATCTGAGTCATTAAGCAAGATCTTCATCCTTCTGCTCAGCTCTGTTGCATCAGTCAAATGCATTTGATCAGATTTGTGATAATATTACAGTATAATATATGTTTTGTCACGGCTGATAGCTTTGTGGTTAGCGTGTTTGTCTCGAACCTTTGGTGTTGGGTTTGTGATCTGATCTGAACCTCCGTCATGTGTGTGTAGAGTTTGTAAAGTTTGCATGTTCTCCTTCTGTTTAATGGGTTTCCTCTGGGTACTCTGGTTTCCTTCTCAAGTCCAAAGATCAAAGACATTTGTTTTAGATGTAGGTTGATAGGCATCGCTAAATTGTCCATAGTGTGGGAATGAGTGTGTGTGTGTGTGTGTGTGTGTGAAAGAGAGATTGTGTCCTGCAATGTGGTGCCACTCCTCCAGGATGTCCTCTGTGTTGGACCCCGAGTCCCCTCCAGGTCCCCAATGACTCTGTGTAAGACTTTAAATGCATGGATGGAATTTACAGTATTTTATTTTACTAGAGACAGTACAGGGGGCACGGTGGCTTAGTGGTTAGCATGTTTGCCTCACACCTCCAGGGTTGGGGGTTCGATTCCCACCTCCGCCTTGTGTGTGTGGAGTTTGCATGTTCTCCCCGTGCCTCGGGGGTTTCCTCCGGGTACTCCGGTTTCCTCCCCCGGTCCAAAGACATGCATGGTAGGTTGATTGGCATCTCTGGAAAATTGACCGTTGTGTGTGTGTGAGAATGAGAGTGTGTGTGTGCGCCCTGTGATGGGTTGGCACTCCGTCCAGGGTGTATCCTGCCTCGATGCCCGATGACGCCTGAGATAGGCACAGGCTCCCCGTGACCCGAGAAGTTCGGATAAGCAGTAGAGAATGAATGAATAGAGACAGTACAGTAATATACTCCAGTAAATACCATAATGTCACTGCAAGGATGCCTGTGTTTTATTTTTAATCATTCATACATGAGATGTCATGTTTTTTTTCTAGTTTCTTAGATGTTTGATGCAAACGTTTAAATAAATATCGAATCATTTCTCACAGTGGGAACACAGGTGATAAATAAGACCTGAATCACTACACTTCACTTCTCTTAACTTTTTCAGCTCACTACAAGCTTGAAAAATCCTCCAATTTTATTATGTATAAAAGTTCACTTTCACTGACTGCATGTAAAACGTGTAAGCCTTTAAAAACCTACTGGAATTTTTATTTAAAGGCACATTATATTCTTATTTCAAGGTTAATGCTACATGCTAAAGATAAAGAAGGTGCACCACTAAAGTATAAGTTTGGTAGAGTTATTTCTGAGAGTGTAGCGTTACTGCGTACGACACTGCGACGTTTCTGCTGCTGGAGAAAGTTTTCAATGGTGCCTTTAACATTCAAATGTGTCAAACTTTGCTTTACGTGTTGCCATTTATTTTCCATATGAAAAAACCCACGTCCTGCTCCATTTTTAGCTAAATATCTGCCTCAGTGCCCGGCGCTACTGGCCACAGATTACAGACGGATGCTCTTTCGGATGTGAAAGCCGTCTTTGTGCACTTCTCCCTCCCTTCCCTCTCTCCCCACTCATGCACAGCTTACCTCCTGGATCCTAACCTTGCTGAATATTTAATGTTTGCTGTTACATATTTAATGTCAGATGAACTTCCTGTGCAATTTGTTAGGCTTTATAAGGCCTAGCTTTCCTTACTGTACATGCAACCTGGATTCCAGTTCATTAAAATCTTTACTGCCAGTTGCATGAACGTTATTTAATAGCATTTTTAGTTTGAATAAAATACACAAAACTCTGTGTTTCTTATTGAATTCGAGAAATGTTTGTGATTTATTTATCGGACGATTTTAGAATTCAGTCTAATGTAAAGGTCAGAATCTTTATCGCTGTAAATTAGGCTCGTATTTGTTTTACAGTCAACACTAGCACCGCGTTTATGTGTTTACTCTATAAACCTGTCGAGTTTCCCGTCCTGCCTTTAATAAAGCGTTCATTTAGAGCCGCATGATCTGAGATCAGTATAAAATATAGGATATATTCTCATAGCTATGTTGCCAGGTCTGGGGTAATAATAGTCAATAAACTGTAATAAAAACACATGAAGCTGTAATGAATAGTTTTCCATCATATTTATTTTATGACAGTTTCATGCTAGTTTATATTTGAACCACTAGATGTCGCCAAATTATATTAAGTCTGTGGAGCAAATAAAGTGAAGACTGTGTAGGAGTTATAGCGTTTTACTGGGTTCATAGACAATAAATAAACAATAAAGCTAAATTGTTTTGTCTTTTTGTCAGCCGACACAGTATTTGGCTGACGAGAGATCTTTTCTTTTTTCGATAATCACACAGATATAAACTCTCGCTATCTGTAGGAATAAAATTCAGCAAGAATCAATTTCCTGTCTGTAAAAAATGAGACCTTTTTCTTCCCTTATGTTCTATCAGATGCTTCATAAGTGAAACTCCTGAAAGTTTCTACACAGAAGCCTTTTTTTTTTCTCGAGCAGAAGATCCTTACGTTGCTTTCAGTAGCCTGTAAAAAGATTCTACGTAGAACCATAAAGGGCTTCATTCACCTTTAATGGAGTTCATTTTGTTTTCAATATCACAAACTAAATCCATCGTATATATAATATGATATGTTCAGTTCACATCTTATCTTATGAGCTTAATATTTAATCATAAATAATATTTAATCTAATAGAATAGGGAGAATTTAATGACTGTATACATGACACAAATAATAATAATAATAATAATAATAATAATAATAATAATAATAATAATAATAATAATAATAATGTATGAATGTAATAAATAAAAAAGTAAAAAAATATATATTTTAATGTGGTCAAGACTAATATTAAGTTTTTAAATGTATGAAAAAAATGTAATTAAAGAATTAACCAAAATCTCACACCAGCATTAAAGGTTAACATCAACATATTTCCAGAAAGAACCTTGTTGTCTCTGTAGAACCTTTTTGGCATGTTTTGGAAGCTGACTTAAATCACCGTGGGGTTTTATATTAAAGCCTAATAAATCTTTTTTATTTATTTATTTTTTGTTTGTGGCTGCTGTTTGCTCCTCTGTTAGCGATCCTCTAGTGATCAAAAGTAAAAGAGGTTTGTTCTTGTGGTCTGACTGTTGGACAAATTCATCTTGCAGCGTGGAAAAAAGTCACAGACTACAGACCATGAAGCCTACGGTAAGTCACGATATTAAAAAATCTAGGAAAGAAAGTGAAAGAAAGCTGAAGCAGGGCAGACAAATTCTGACCATCTTTTTTTTGTGTCCTTTAGAAAATAAAAAGCAAGCCTTTGATATTCAGCTGATGCGTGAAAAGCATCACAGTTCAGATCTCTTTGTCAATCTGTTCTTTGTTACCAAGTCAGTAAAGATGACAATGTAAATATAACAACGTGTTCATATCAGCCTTTCAGGAGTAACCAGTAGTACTGAGTGCTGACTGATTTCAGTACCCGCAGATAGGCATCTGCTTTTTAAAGTGTTGAGCATTGTAGCCAATCACAGAGATGAGCGCATGAGCGCTGTGGCCAATCAGAGGAGTTGGATTCAGGAGCCACTCATTACCATACAGAGTGAAAATAAAGCATGGTTGTGTTGATTATTGATACTAGTGGGACTGACCTGGAGGTCTGGAGGGGAAGTGAATGGTGTAGTAAGGGGCCCTTTGTTCTGTGACTGGGGCCCAACATTTGGTGTTATGACTGTGTCGAAGCCACGTTTATACTGTATTAATCCGGGGAAGGTCTCCTTAACCAAGCAACACCCACATGGATGAGAGAGAAAGTTCAGAAGGTCAAATGGTGGTGAATACAGTGGTGAATGTGCCCTTCTGCCTAATCTACTCAATCTCACTGAGAAAACCTTTAATGGATAAATAACGATGATGTCGTAGGCGACGGTAGCCGGAGTAGACATTGCATCAGCTAGAAGTTCTATAGTTAGTAGTGATGATGCTGTAATTGTTGCTTAGGTGTTAATTACATGGTATCGTTGATATACAGTATTGTGAAGTGTTAACTTCTTAATCAAACATGAGATACGATTCAAGGGGAGGCACAGTGGCTTAGTGGTTAGTATGTTCGCCTCACACCTCGAGAGGTTCGATTCCCGCCTCTGCTTTGTGTGTGTGTTTGAGTGAGTGTGTGTGTGTTTGTGTGTGTGCCCTGCGATGTGTTGGCAATCCGTCCAGGGTGTATCCTGCCTTGATGCCCGATGACACCTGAGATAGGCACAGGCTCCCCGTGACCCGAGAAGTTTGGATAAGCGGTAGGAAATGAATGAATGAATTCGGAGGCAGGTGACAGCGAGGTTCCTGCACTGTGTGTCGATTCCATGCCATTGGACCGACCGGATAAGCGGTAGAAAATGAATGAATGAATGAATGAATTTGTCATACACAGTACGACGTAGTGACGTGTGTTTTATGACCGGTCCTTATAATCTAAAAGTGTAGGTGCAATAGAGATAAAGATAAATAAAAGGAAAAAAAATATAAAATAAAAGAAAAATAATAAAGAATACAAATAAATAAAAAAAAGATACACGATAAAAAGCCTGAGTATAAACCGTAGTCTGACAAGTAAACACAGTCTTGTCTGTACAGAAGAAAAGGACATGTTTGCATTTTAGAAGAGTTTGCCTCCTACACTTGGCCCATGAATTTAGCACTCCTTTTGTATCAACACGCTCCTTGAAAAGCTCTCGAGCGTGTCCAGTGCGTTATCTTGCCAGGACAGATAAAAGGCTCCTGGGTTTGTCACGCCGGCCCTGGCTGCATTTACATCACGTCTTGTCGCGACACTTTGATGTGCTCCCCAGACTCCTCGTGCATCTTCAACGGAACACCACGCCGCCTTAATTGTCCTGTAATTCACCGTAATGAATGGGATAGATTCAAATTATGGAAATGAGATGAAAAAAAAAGGAGCTGTCTAAATTCTAGGAAAAGAAATTGAAACATTGCTGATTACAATACATTATGCCATCCAGCATGCACAAAATTGTTATAATGGACACTTCGAACGATTGCTACATCAATCACGTTAGAGGTCGGTTTTAGCAGCTAGGAAGAATATTTGGGAAAGGTTTGTGTTTCAGGAATGACAATGTATAATATCATGGGCAAAAAGTCAGAACAAGGGCAAATATTTCCTAAATATTTTCCTCATTTAATATACAATATCAGTAAAGTGATAATAAAGTGAAATGATCACACAAAATGTAATCCTTTTGTAGTCTATGATGCTTAACAATGCTTTTTATATATATAGAACCTGGATATATAATTGGAAGCCCTAAGAGAACGAGTTTAATCCAAAAAGCCTGTCATACCCTCTTTATACCGCAAGAGGGAGCATTTGTTCCTTTTTTCAGACGATTTGTTAGGGTCTCCTGGATATCGCAATTTTACACTATTTGTAGAAATCATTTCTATATGGTTCTAGACACACACACACACACACACACACACACACACACACACACACACACACACACACACACACACACACACACACACACACTTGTGAAATGTAAGGAAACCCAATAGAGATTGGATGAAACCTCTCTGTGAATGGAAAGAAGATGCAAAACCATTAACACAACACAACACAATACAACACAACACAACACAACACCTCCTGCTGCTCCAACATTCAACACGACACAAACTGTTGTCACGTTTTATTATTAAATGTATAGATCTTTAAGAATATCCTGATCGTTTAGTCTGTTTCGCACGACCGCTATGAAATGAACCCAGAGGGTTTGATGCTTCTTGCACAGATGCTTCATTGGACTTCATGTATGCTGGAGATCATTAAAACTCCATCTGTTTAGGGTAGTGCTGGTGGAGCAGCATGTTTCACCCAGGGGTCGGTGGGTAACAGCCGAACGTAAGCGGCTACCGATGGACTTATTTCCAACACCGGAGGAAGTTCCACTTAGGAATATGTTGATAAGGTTTAATAAAACAAGGGAGCTGAATACTACATGACATTAAAATATTTCTTTACCTGTATGGAATTCAGTGTGACTGCCGAATCCACGTTATACATATATACTGTATGTGTGTGTCCATTTTTCATAGCTCATATCCTACAGGGTCTTGGGGAAACCTGAGACCTGTATTTTATCACATCTACATTACAGCACAGTGAAATTCTTTGGAGGTTGGGGTCAGAGCACAGGGTCAGCCATGATACAGCACCACTGGAGCAGAGAAGGATAAGGGCCTTACTCAAGGCTCCAAAAGTGGCAGCTTGGCAGTGCTGGGGCTTGAACCCTGATCCTCTTTAATCTCTGGAAGTACCTGGAGGAAACATGGGTGAACATGCAAACTCCACACACACACACACACACACACACACACACACACACACACACACACACACACACACACACACACACACACACACACACACACACACACACACACACAGACAGGGTGAAGATAAGAATGCACTGCAGGTGCCACTCACTTTCAGTCAGCACTTTGTTATGGTGATGGTCGATGTGGCTTCGGGAACACTGTGAGAAAACTGGGAACGATGTGGACATGCTGTACACCATGGACGAGACTTTGACACGGATTCACACACTCACATCTAGATGAACTTTAGTGTTGTGCATCTGCTTACTAGGAACCGAGAGAGATGTCATGCACACAGTAACATGGAGCTGTAAGATATCCCATGCACACAGTAACATGGAGCTGTAAGATATCCCATGCACACAGTAACATGGAGCTGTAAGATATCCCGTGCACGCAGTAACATGGAGCTGTAAGATATCCCATGCACACAGTAACATGGAGCTGTAAGATATCCCATGCACACAGTAACATGGAGCTGTACGATATCCCATGCACACAGTAACATGGAGCTGTAAGATATCCCGTGCACACAGTAACATGGAGCTGTAAGATATCCCATGCACACAGTAACATGGAGCTGTAAGATATCCCGTGCACACAGTAACATGGAGCTGTAAGATATCCCATGCACACAGTAACATGAAGCTGTAAGATATCCCATGCACACAGTAACATGGAGCTGTAAGATATCCCATGCACACAGTAACATGGAGCTGTAAGATATCCCATGCACACAGTCACATGGAGCTGTAAGATATCCCATGCACACAGTAACATGGAGCTGTAAGATATCCCATGCACACAGTCACATGGAGCTGTAAGATATCCCATGCACACAGTAACATGGAGCTGTAAGATATCTCGTGCATGCAGCATTTAGGAATATTAGGATGGTGAATTTGTAGATGTTGTTTAAGAAAGCTTTGATTGAGATTAAGAATGCTATGAATAAATGATGTCTTAATGAAAGATAAATAAAGTCCCTTAAAGTCATATGAAACGTGTTTCAGTAAGATCTGAATGCATGCAGTGAAATCTTCTGAACCAGCAGCATCACCATGCATCCCAAACTTCACCAGCTGGTCCAGTGTGAGCTCGTGCGAGTGTAACAGGTTTCTCAGACAGACTCAAGTACACAAGAGCTCCCATTGGCTCACTGCTGTCCACGTGCGAGCTCTGATTGGTCGTGCGCCGCGCTGGAGGAGACTCGCGCGAACGCGTTACTCCAGACGGAGTGTCTCGGCATTCCGTGAGCGCTCGCGCATCCGAGCGGTCCTGTAAGTTTGCGCTGTGCGCGTGCGTGTTTTGTTTTTCTCCCCGTCTGCGATGCGGATCCGTTTGCGCTCGTGACTTGTTGCGTTTATTTTCTTAGTGGCGCTGACGTGCGCGCGGGATCGTGGCAGGTTGACAGCGTTTGTTGCGCGTGACCCGGTCAGGCTGTGAGCTCGGAGAGCATCAGGGAACATGGGAACCCTGCGAGATCTTCAGTATGCCTTGCAGGAGAAGATCGAGGAGCTGAGGCAGAGGGACGCGCTGATAGATGAGCTGGAGCTCGAGCTGGATCAGAAGGATGAACTGATCCAGAAACTCCAGACTGAGCTGGATAAGTACCGCTCTGTGATCAAACCGGCCACACAGCAGGTCCAGCAGAAGCAGACAGATCTCCACGAGCACCAGAGGACCAAACGTCAAGCCATCTCAGCCGAACCAACCGCCCTGGACATCCAGGATCTCAGCCAAGTCACCCTGCCTTTCTACCCCAAAAGCCCAGAGTAGGTCTCCAAATCAACCTTTCATACATTCACTCACACTGTCCATGCATATATACGTGGTGTGTTCATAAATCCTACAAAGTGAACAGAAGTTTTTTATAAAGATCGTTATAAAGTCACAGAACCGGATGCTCGTTTAACTCCTACAGAACTCCTTACGCTGTCTAGATGCTCGTACAGGTGGCATGACGTAGCAGCGTGAGGTCACCGGGTTCCATCCTGAACTACAGTGCGTCCTTTTTTTTCCTCCACGTTCCTCCCAAAAACCTTCTAGTAGATCTTTGGGTGGTGGATTCTGAACGTTTGAGGTTTATAGCCGAGTTCTTGTTCAGTCATTTAATGAGTATTAATATTTTTTTATGAAACTATGTATTTATTATTTATAACATCCAACCTGCACGATACTTACGCCGCTTTATCGTGTTTACTTTTCATTCCCGAAGGTTCTTTTTAAACACCTTGAACCAAATTGACTAATCGGTCATTTCAATAAGGATTTAATCCAAACAACAAAGCATCAGAAACATGATACGGTCTATAAATAATCATTTCTTATGGATTTCGGATCCGACGATGTTTGTATGTGCTTTGGGGTTTTCTCTACCATCTCTGGTTTCCTCCACTGGTCTAAAGACCTGCATTGTAACCTGATTAGTATCTCTACTGTGATGAGATGTCCAAGGTGTCCTTCAGTCCTCTGGGATTGTGAAGGAAAAGCGCTACAGAAAAAGCTGCATGTTATTATACATATTTAAATAATGACAATATTTAATATTCCCGTCTTCTTCCATAAAAGTGCCCTGACAGACTGGTGATTTATCGAACAGGACCTTCAACAGGTTTGAGAAGCACTTTGAATCGTGTTGTAGGTGATAAATATCCCATCTAGGGTGATGCATTATTTGTAGTGTTTCTCAGACAGGTTCAGCTTTCAGCGCTGTCCCGATAAAGACGAACGACGAACGAAGCATTTCCACATCGTGTCCTGATTATTCCGCTGGCGATATCATTGTAGCTTTGACGTCAGCTCTTTTTCTTCCCTGTCACCGGGACTCCATTGTGAAAGCGACACAATGTTCAGGGTTCAGTCAGCATGCACACAGCTCTTTAAACGAGTAAATAAATATCAGGAATAGTTACGACAGGGTTTTTATGTGACGATCTGAAGTCTTCGTCGTACTTCATCCCGCTTCACCGATGACCTCGGCTCATCCGTGCTAAAACAGCTATATGGGACTAAATGTAGCTTTAAAGAGCGAATAATATCACAGATCTTATGAGATAATTATGTGACATCCTCCTACCTAAAGTTCTCTTCGAGTGGGTGGATTATAATGACACTGATTAAAGAGAAAACTCATTTCTGCTTATTTATGCTCCGGTAAACATGCGGTGGCTTTTAGCGGTTAGCACATTTGACTCGTACCGCCGAGGTTGGGGCTTCGACGCTTGCCTCCACTTTCTGTTTCCTCCTGGTGCTCGGGTTTCCTTCCCAAGTGCAAACACATGAGTTCTAGGATGAATAACGTCTCTAAATTCACCTCTGTAGTGTGTGAGAGTGTGTGAGAGTGTGCGATGGTGACCTGGGATAAAGTCCAGGCTAAACTGTGACCTGTGTAGGATCTAGAGTGCGAGAGAAAATGGATGAAGGAATAATAATAATAATAATAATAATAATAATAATAATAATAATAATAATAATAATAATAATGCAGGCAGGATGTGCGAGGCAGATATATATATATATTCCTGGAGCA
>NC_062525.1:24969832-24980474 GCF_022655615.1 Tachysurus fulvidraco
ACAAAACAATAGACATGGACACAAAGAAGCTTTACGGAAATATCAATTGTTTTAAAGATGTCCCTAATGAGCCAGACAGAGGAGACAGTGGTGTGTGGAGTTTGCATGTTCTCCCCGTGCCTCGGGGGTTTCCTCCGGGTACTTCGGTTTCCTCCCCCGGTCCAAAGACATGCATGGTAGGTTGATTGGCATCTCTGGAAAATTGTCCATAGTGTGTGTGTGTGTGTGTGTGTGAGTGAATGAGAGTGTGTGTGTGCCCTGTGATGGGTTGGCACTCCGTCCAGGGTGTATCCTGCCTCGATGCCCGATGACGCCTGAGATAGGCACAGGCTCCCCGTGACCCGAGAAGTTCGGATAAGCGGTAGAAGATGAATGAATGAACGAATGAATGAATGAATGTTCTCCACCAGAGATCCTTCACCATCCTTTTTATTCTGTTTAACAGTTTTAATAGTAACAGAAAAACCTCCAAATCTAAAAACGGTATAAATCTGAATATAGAAAATCAGTTGAAATAAAAATAAAATAATAAAGTCACAGAACGGCTTCAATTTCTAATTCGTAAAGAGTTAATATGACAAAAGTAATGGAAAACAGCACCGACCTTAACGAAGTGTTCGGTATGATAAAGAAAGAACCCGCCCCCGAAGACCAAAAAAAAAAACACTTAACCTTTTGTCTGACTTTTATTCCCATTACAGGATTCTAATGAATGTTAATCAAGAATCTCACCGTTCTCTTTTATTGGTTTCTTTGGCAAACTTTAAACTGAAAACTAAAACCATGAGCGCATAAATTATATGAATAATTGTGACTGTTTAAGGAAAATAAAGTAATAACTGAACACCGACGTACGAGAGTAGATTTCCATATTTCCTTCTTTCGCAGTCACGGACTGATTGTGTGTGTGTGTGTGTGTGTGTTTGTGTGTGTGTGTGTGTGTGTGTGTGTGTGTGTGTGTGTGTGTGTGAATGAGGACTAAAGTCATCAAGTCTGCTCTGACTGCGGAAAATTGAAGATATAAATGATGTTTGAAAAGTACATAAAACGCTGCACCTGAAAGGAGTGAGTTCTTTTTACTGAAATGAAAATCCCCAAAGCGGAGAGAGGTCTAATCTCCTCACTCCTGTGTGTTCCTCTATTCTCATCTGATCCTCTCCTTCAATACTACTCGAACGGGATCGAGTAATGAAGTCCGGTCAGCAGGATTACTGTTATATCCGTCCACCGGATACGATTGTTTACGATATAACGTTGGACTACACGCTTATTATCCGCTATAAGATACCGAACAGATCACCACCTGGATCTCACTCAGAGGCCTGGGATTATTTCCAGCGAAGACCAAAAATGTTTTCGAACACACATCCTACTGTACATCTCCTACTCGTTTACATCTCTCACATATAAGGTTCTCGGTTGTGGAGGTACGTTTCAAATATTTATCATCAATAGTATCGTGATATAACGGGAATTTTAGACGTTACTCTTTATGTCCCGGGTCAAGTTGAACCTTAAGAGACCACCGGAGAGAGCAAGAAGTGACACAGGAAGGAAGGCGATTTTATCTAGAAAAAAATTAACCCAGTAAGACAAAATCAAAGATATTGTATAGCTGAAGGTGATGAGTTCAAGCTCTCATGGACGTGTTCATGGTCTCTCATGGACGTGTTCATTGGATTTTATGGACGTGTTCATTGGCTCTCATTGACGTGGTCATGGTATCTCATGGACGTGTTTATATGCTCTCATGGACATGTTCATTGGATTTTATGGACGTGTTCATGGTCTCTCGTGGACATGTTCATGCTCTCTCATGGACGTGTTCTTGGTCTCTCATGGACGTGTTCTTGGTCTCTCATGGACGTGTTCATGCTCTCTCATGGACGTGTTCTTGGTCTCTCATGGACGTGTTCTTGGTCTCTCATGGACGTGTTCATGGTCTCTCATGGACGTGTTCATTGGATTTCATGGACGTGTTCATGGTCTCTCATGGACGTGTTTATTGGCTCTCATTGACGTGTTCATTGGCTCTCATTGACATGTTCATGGTCTCTCATGGACGTGTTCATGGTCTCTCATGGACGTGTTCATTGGCTCTCATGGACGTGTTTATTGGATCTTATTGACGTGTTCATGGTCTCTCATGGACGTGTTTATTGGCTCTTGGTTTCTTGGTCTTGGGATTAAAACTCTAAGATCTAAGCTACCAATTTATTATATATATATCCTTCCTCTTGTGTTAGGGTCAGCAGTGACCCGTTTTTAGGTTTTAAATGCTTAAAAGTACCACATAAATTTGTTAATTGCATCAAGGCTTTTTGACTTTGTCAGGAACCTCAATTTAAACAAAATTAAAAAAAAATTTTTTTTTTAACTAAATTTTAAAATGCTCTGGTGAAAATTATGACCTTTGTGTAGTTAGGGTCAGTTTTGACCCAGTTATAATATAATATTATAATACTATAAATATTGTCAAATCTGAAATCATAAACAAGCTGTCAGCTCACTAACAATGTCAGCCAACAGCCCACTGACAGCCAGCTTCTTTTCCAAACCTGTGAGCTTTAGTTAGGGGCTTCTCTCTTTGCCCGTTTGTCCCCTTCCCTGAACAAACAAAAGAAACAAACAAAGACGTATACGTCCAGACACCTAAGGCATGCATAAGACCAATTCAGTTTGGAGTTAGTGACTTGCAGAGTACACATCGCCATCTTGGAGCATGCGAAAATGAAAAGACAATTTACAACAAGCCAAGCTCTGGATCATATCTTTGCTGAAAATGAGGCAGAGGACAGAGAACAGCATAGTGATATGGACAAGCATGTTTCTGATGATGAAGATGATGTAAAGTATCAACGGAAGACACAGACACATCTAATGAGTCTGATGAGGTGGCTGCCAGTGCTGAAGTAACATATATTGAAGCTCAGTACCTCCTGATTTTCATGGCAGCAAACGTCTTTAAAAATCTACAGATTTACACTGTGAGTGGCATCCCTGAGAAAAAACAACGAAAATGTGTAGTCCTTGAAATGACTACTGGACTGCGGAATCACAATATCACGTGTGACAATTTTTTACCAGCTATGACCTTGGACAAGACTTCTTAGAAGGAAACTTACCATGGTGGGCAACAATAAAAAAAAAAAAAAAACCTGAGTTGGGGCATGGTAGCTTAGTGGTTAGCACGTTCGCCTCACACCTGTGGAGTTTGCATGTTCTCCCCAGGCCTCCAGGGTTTCCCTCCGGGTACACCGGTTTCCTCCCCCGGTCCAAAGACATGCATGGTAGGTTGATTGGCCATCTCTTGAAAATTGTCCGTAGTGTGTGTGTGTGTGCCCTGTGATGGGTTGGCACTCCATCCAGGGTGTATCCTGCCTTGATGCTCGATGACGCCTGGAATAGGCACAGGCTCCCCGTGACCCAAGGTAGTTGGGTAAACGGTAGAAAATGAGAGTGAGTGAGTGAATAAACCTGAGTTGCCCGTTGAAATTTTGCAGGTGAAGCACAGAGCTCCTCTTTCTTCAAAATTCACTTTTACAGACACCACCACTGTTGTTTCATGTTGTCCAAAAAAAAACGGAGTGTTGTACTTACACTATGTCCACTTTTCACAAAGATTCTGCTGTCTCATCACGAAGTGACAAAAAGCCCATATTAATCCTGGACTATAATAAAAACAATGTACTGTAGAGGTGGACAACCTGGACAAGCTGACTGCCACCTAGACATGCCAGTGAATGACCACACATGCATCTAAAAACACACATACTCATGCATGTTTTTGCACACAAAGACTTTTTTGGATTTAGCAGTAATAGATTTCTATTGGTTTGATTTGCTTGATTGGTTGTTGTGTTTGACCTTGCAAATCTATATTTTGTATCATTACTTGTTCTGCTTTTCATTTTGTATTTGTATTAATGTTCTATTTTTTAAAAAAATATATGGGTCAAAATTGACCCGTAACACCATAGATGTTACAATAGTTAATAAAATTAAAAAAATATATAAAACAAAAAATGTATAAAACAAATTTATTTAAGAGATGTGTCCTAATACTCATCAGTAATAGTCAGGAAACATAACAATCTTTCATTTATTTATGTAATTCTCTTGAGGTTAATTTTACCACTTTTTGGAATTAAAAACGAAAAGTATGCTGTCAAAAGAAAGGCCCAGGGGCCACACCAAAAATATTAAAACCAATCTTTTTATGGATAAGGAAACCTAACATGGTATCTAAAGGTAGGAAACAAATCTGATGATAAATAATTGTTTGAGGCTATTTTATGACTGTTTTAAGACACGGGTCAAAACCGACCCGTTAACATAAGAGATGGTAACAGAAAGCTAACACAAGAGGAAGGATATATATATATATATATATATATATATATATATATATATATATATATATATATATATATATATATACACACCAATTTTTAATATATCTGTTGCTGTACTCTGTAAAGCTGCTTTGAGACGATGTCAAAGGTTAAAAGCGCTAAACAAATAATCTGAATCGATCTGAATGTACTGTATAGAAACACAAAAATAAACCGAAGCTATTTAATTATGTTTAGTTATATATTTATATTTAATTATATAGTTGGAATTATAAGGAATTAATTATAATTTTATTTATATATATTAATTTTATTTATATATATTAATTTTATTTATTAATTATAATTATAATATTATTTGATTAAAAAGAAACAGAAGTCCCTGATTAAGCACGGTAGCAATTTTTTCAGAGAAAAGGCATGGATCAAAATGCAGTGTGGGCAAATAACTGAACTTCATATTGCATCGTGTCACGTCCGTGTCTCCTACCATCCTCGGGTCGTGACCTTCATCTCAGCCCATTCCCTGTCTTCTGATTAAGGCACTAGTTTGTACACGTATTAGAAATTCTACCATTTCACATACACTAGCAATCATTATTCAGGATAATAAGCTTTAATGCTGGATGATGTTTCTAAATTTAAATATATTACTACTAATAATTTCCTTTATAAGGGGGGACACGGTGGCTTAGCGGTTAGCACGTTCGCCTCACACCTCGCGGGGGTTCGATTCCCGCCTCCACCTTGTGTGTGTGGAGTTTGCATGTTCTCCCCGTGCCTCGGGGGTTTCCTCCGGGTACTCCGGTTTCCTCCCCCGGTCCAAAGACATGCATGGTAGGTTGATTGGCATCTCTGGAAAATTGTCCGTAGTGTGTGTGTGAGTGAATGAGAGTGTGTGTGTGCCCTGTGATGGGTTGGCACTCCGTCCAGGGTGTATCCTGCCTCGATGCCCCGATGACGCCTGAGATGAAAATGAATGAATGAATGAATGCTGTGGTTTCCAGCACAGCACAAAGCTCCCATCTTTATCTCCGTTACCTTTCCTTCCGTCATCTTTTGCCTTATTTACTCAATAGGTGCGTTTTTTTCCGAAAGTAAAAAACACAATGTTGTAAAGAATTGTTGTTAGAAAGTAAGAGCTTGTTCAAATGATGAAAAACCTTCTCGCAGGCAAATAAAGGAAGATGACATTCCTCCTAGACGACGTCTCGATATATCTGCCGGTAGGACGACAAAACGACGGAGACGTTTTTTGCGACTTCACGATCAGGAAAGTTTCCGTCTCCTTTTTCATTCACTTACAATAGCGGTTCCTTCACAGGCATCAGGCTCTAAAAGGAAGTTCGGAAGCTTGAATCGTTACCTCGGGTTAAACTCCTAGAGGAACTGGATTGAATCCGGACAGCTGTCGCTACATTATTTTTTGACCGCTACGTCTTGGACACGGTCCGAAAATGTTAATTAAACGTGCTTGTGTGCACTTAACAACAAATCTGTGCTCATTTCAGTTTAGTGAGCTGGTGCAGGTTTGAGCAAACATAGCCATCTGTGGTGCGATACACAACCTGCCGTCGGAAGCAGAGGAAAATATTTCTAGAAAGTTCTTAACAACCAGTTAAATTATATTTACAAGGCTGTTACGTCGTGACGTCCCGATTGTCCTTGGAGGCAACACATGGTCATGCAGGAGGTAAGGTCTGATCTGAAGGCACTGTTACCCTGTAAGGCTGTCTGAGACACAGGTATGACTTGTGTTAGAGTGATGGTATCAGAGAGCTGTGGATTAACACACACCATGTAACACACACCATATAACACACACCATGTACTGTAACACACACCATGTAACACACACCATATAACACACACCATGTACTGTAACACACACCATGTAACACACACCATATAACACACACCATGTACTGTAACACACACCATGTAACACACACCATGTACTGTAACACACACCATGTAACACACACCATATAACACACACCATGTAACACACACCATGTAACACACACCATGTACTGTAACACACACCATGTAACACACACCATGTAACACACACCATGTAACACACACCATGTAACACACACCATGTACTGTAACACACACCATGTACTGTAACACACACCATGTAACACACACCATATAACACACACCATGTAACACACACCATGTACTGTAACACACACCATGTAACACACACCATATAACACACACCATGTACTGTAACACACACCATGTAACACACACCATATAACACACACCATGTACTGTAACACACACCATGTAACACACACCATGTACTGTAACACACACCATGTAACACACACCATATAACACACACCATGTAACACACACCATGTAACACACACCATGTACTGTAACACACACCATGTAACACACACCATATAACACACACCATGTAACACACACCATGTAACACACACCATGTACTGTAACACACACCATATAACACACACCATGTACTGTAACACACACCATGTAACACACACCATGTACTGTAACACACACCATGTAACACACACCATGTACTGTAACACACACCATGTAACACACACCATGTAACACACACCATGTACTGTAACACACACCATGTAACACACACCATGTAACACACACCATGTAACACACACAATGTAACACACACCATGTACTGTAACACACACCATGTAACACACACCATGTAACACACACAGGTTTAATCATATGATCATATCTTAAAAGAATGTAAACTATGGAATTTATTCCACCAAAGTGTTAGTGCGAGTGTCATTAGACCTGATGAAGGTGAACACACAAACACACTCCATACAAACACAGTGTACTGTGACTACACAACACTACATCAGACTACACAACACTACATCAGACTACACAACACTACATCAGACTACACAACACTACATCAGACTACACAACGCTACATCAGACGACACAACACTACATCAGACTAAACAACACTACATCAGACTACACAACACTACATCAGACTACACAACACTACATCAGACAACACAACACTACATCAGACGACACAACACTACATCAGACTACACAACACTACATCAGAC
The DNA here is from genome assembly GCF_022655615.1 of Tachysurus fulvidraco. Taxonomy (NCBI): domain Eukaryota; kingdom Metazoa; phylum Chordata; class Actinopteri; order Siluriformes; family Bagridae; genus Tachysurus; species Tachysurus fulvidraco. The sequence goes on from NC_062525.1 coordinate 24,977,292, forward strand.
TACACAACACTACATCAGACAACACAACACTACATCAGACTACACAACACTACATCAGACTACACAACACTACATCAGACTACACAACACTACATCAGACGACACAACACTACATCAGACTAAACAACACTACATCAGACTACACAACACTACATCAGACGACACAACACTACATCAGACTAAACAACACTACATCAGACTACACAACACTACATCAGACTACACAACACTACATCAGACAACACAACACTACATCAGACTACACAACACTACATCAGACTACACAACACTACATCAGACAACACAACACTACATCAGACTACACAACACTACATCAGACTACACAACACTACATCAGACAACACAACACTACATCAGACTACACAACACTACATCAGACTAAACAACACTACATCAGACTAAACAACACTACATCAGACTACACAACACTACATCAGACTACACAACACTACATCAGACTACAAAACACTACATCAGACTACACAACACTACATCAGACTACACAACACTACATCAGACTACACAACACTACATCAGACTAAAAAACACTACATCAGACTACACAACACTACATCAGACTACACAACACTACATCAGACTACACAACACTACATCAGACAACACAACACTACATCAGACTACACAACACTACATCAGACTACACAACACTACATCAGACTACACAACACTACATCAGACTACACAACACTACATCAGACTACACAACACTACATCAAACTACACAACACTACATCAGACTACACAACACTACATCAGACAACACAACACTACATCAGACTAAACAACACTACATCAGACTAAACAACACTACATCAGACTACACAACACTACATCAGACAACACAACACTACATCAGACTACACAACACTACATCAGACTACACAACACTACATCAGACAACACAACACTACATCAGACTAAACAACACTACATCAGACTAAACAACACTACATCAGACTACACAACACTACATCAGACTACAAAACACTACATCAGACTACACAACACTACATCAGACTACACAACACTACATCAGACAACACAACACTACATCAGACTACACTACACTACATCAGACTACACAACACTACATCAGACTACACAACACTACATCAGACTACACAACACTACATCAGACTACACAACACTACATCAGACTAAACAACATACATCAGACAACACAACACTACATCAGACTACACAGAACTACATCAGACTACACAACACTACATCAGACTAAACAACACTACATCAGACTACACAACACTACATCAGACAACACAACACTACATCAGACTACACAACACTACATCAGACTACACAACACTACATCAGACTACACAACACTACATCAGACTACACAACACTACATCAGACTACACAACACTACATCAGACTACACAACACTACATCAGACAACACAACACTACATCAGACTACACAACACTACATCAGACTACACAACACTACATCAGACTACACAACACTACATCAGACTACACAACACTACATCAGACTACACAACACTACATCAGACTACACAACACTACATCAGACCATACAGTACAACACATAAACTGACAGTGATAAACGCTAGTTAGTTGAAAGGAAGCTAAAAGATGGTGATTATATGGTGCATATTTGGATATAAAGCAATTCTTCACGCAGCACTTGTAGCTGCCATTATAATGACTTCCTGAATCAGCCTGTGAGATCTGACTTCTCTAAATGTTCTCGTCCTGAGATGGTAGTGTGTATCGTCAGGGATTTAGCACCCACACGAAGTTTATGCTCGAGTGCTTCTAATGCATCCATTTTTCCTTTTGCGGTTTGTACGAAACGCCTCGGGGAGGGTCACGGATATGAAAGAGAATAAATACAACAAACAGCTTTTTTTTTCCAACACAAGGCAACATGTGCATGAAAAAAATCGTGGATAAAATGAATAAATGACAAAAGACAGCTTTTAATTTTCTCAGAGGAGCAAAGAGATAAACGCCGACATGGCCGATGGAGATGGAACTACATCCACAGGGTAAGTAGGAAAACGGGAAAACACTTCAGGACCCTGAAATTTAATGCCATCCACTTATGACCTGTAAACACACAAACATCCCTCTAGCGGATTTTAGATCCGTGGCGTTAGCTTAGGCTAACATGAGGACATGTTTTACATAGAGACTTCACAGCACTGAGTCTGAAGGACGTTTGTCCTGATGCCTGTCCCCATGTGGCGAGATCTGAGTCCTGAAGCACAAGATGTGTGACGCCATTTTGTCTGACGATGTCTTCACCTGTACGCTGTAATCGTGATCCTGTCTTTGGTAGCAGCTCTAGAGCAGAAGCGTCAAAACCGAATGATCTTTTATGTATAACACTACATCAGACTACACAACACTACATCAGACTACACAACACTACATCAGACTACACAACACTACATCAGACTACACAACACTACATCAGACTAAACAACACTACATCAGACTACACAGAACTTCACCAGACTACACAACACTACATCAGACTACACAACACTACATCAGACTACACAACACTACATCAGACTACACAACACTACATGAGACTACACAACACTACATCAGACTACACAGAACTTCACCAGACTACACAACACTACATCAGACTACACAACACTACATCAGACTACACAGAACTTCACCAGACTACACAACACTACATCAGACTACACAGAACTTCACCAGACTACACAACACTACATCAGACAACACAACACTACATCAGACTACACAACACTACATCAGACTACACAGAACTTCACCAGACTACACAACACTACATCAGACTACACAGAACTTCACCAGACTACACAACACTACATCAGACTACACAACACTACATCAGACTACACAACACTACATCAGACTACACAACACTACATGAGACTACACAACACTACATGAGACTACACAACACTACATGAGACTACACAACACTACATGAGACTACACAACACTACATGAGACTACACAACACTACATCAGACAACACAGAACTTCACCAGACTAAACAACACTACATCAGACTACACAACACTACATCAGACAACACAACATTACATCAGACTACACAACACTACATCAGACTACACAACACTAC